>NC_056731.1:579119393-579154346 GCF_019279795.1 Protopterus annectens
GCACAAAGGATGCTGGTGCTAACAGATTTGTGCATACATGAAGATGGAATGATGTAAAGAATAAGAATTAAAGCCTGTATCAGTGATGAGAACAGGGGCACTTAATTTAAGGCGTATTACTGATCATTTTCCTTCTTGAGATACAGAGCAGTGAACCCTCTATTTACTGTGAGAGGGTTGAACTTTTAAAAGTAGCAACTCACATAAACTTCCACAAACTGATACCACATTGTTTGTAAATCCGTTTACTACACACAAGTCTCTAGTGTAACACCAATAAAGAATTTTTTAAACAGCCCTTTAGCTACCACAAAGTCTCCCTTTTATTGCTAGACCAATTCTTCATATGAGCACAGGGTGAACATTCCTTGTGGATGTACCAGTTATTCAGTATTAATAGTTCACTATTTAGAAAGGCTTCCTTGCTGTTTTGAGCTGCTCATACACTTTTCCTCAGGTTTCTTCAAACATCAGCTAGTAATATTCATTGCTGTATAAACTTCTACCCTCTGTAAGTGCTTTTTACATGGTGTGGATTTCTTTGTTTTGCTTTTACTTCACAACAACTTTGGCTTACATACACACACACACACACACACACACACACACACACACACCGCTTTCAGCTGAATAACGTTTCTACTACTCGAACAGCACAGTTCTCTTCGCAAAGTAATATCAGACAGTGAATTTCACTTGCTTTAAATAAAGGACAAATCATAAATGCAGTAAATATTGTCTGATTCATACAAGCAGCATTTTTAATACTTGCAATACTCTGGAATCATCTATACAATATAAAGCTACCAGCATTGAACTCCACAATTTATTTCTCATTTTAGTCTTTGCAAAATTTTCCATGTATTCTGGTTCCATTTTTCCAACAAATTTATAAACTTCTCCAATGAGCTTTCCTTGTTATTTACAGTGTGAACAGCAAGCAGACTGCAGGAATGATGTTTGGTTTATAGCTGTACACCAGTACTTCAAAAAATATGACATTGATCAAATGGTTCTGAATTATGACCCATTAGCATTTCACATACTGTTCATGTTTTAGCTGAAAACACAGAGGGCAGTCTGTATTTGCTGTGCACAGAGTCCAGAATTTTCTGAATTATTTTTCTCAGAAAGCCATTGCGGCAGTTTTCTTCAGCGCATTTTCCACCATGGTTTCTGAACACGGACTGTCTGCTGTCACAGTTTAGCACCACTTTTAGATTTGTTTAACTTTCTTTAAATACACAACTTTTCCCTACTTTGTATATACAGCTGTTTTATAAGTGATTTGAATCCACAATGCTTCACAATTCATTGATTTTACTTCATTTAAAGTACAGCAATCTAGTTTTTACAAGATGAGAGTTTAGAACACACTTTTTGCATTCACAACTTGCATATTCCGTGCTTCAGAAATTTCTTTCACCACTGTTCTTGTGCACCTGCTTCATACTATAAAGATATTTTCCCCAAATACATTTATTTCAGTAGCCTAGTATATTCAGTACACACATCCTTGGTAAGCATCCTGTCAACAACATCAATCATAGGACTTTGTCAGGGCATTCAGTAGTACTTGCAAATGTTCATCATATTGATCACTGCTGTAGTAGCCTTAGCTATATTGGTTATATCCTGAATAGGTATAACAGCCGGCCAGCTTCAAAAGCTTCAGAGCACCTTCCATGCACCTAAATCGTCAGCTCAAGCTGAGCTGGCTAAAAAGATTTCTTTTGGTTTGCCTGTTGTTTCCAGTCTGGCTAAAAAAACACCAAACCCTTCACAGCTTTCCTGCTGCCAAAGAGTGTACTCCTCTGAGGCTTTTGAGAAAAACTTTCTTGTTCGGGAAAGTTATTTTAAAGTTAGGAGTTTGTGTTTTATTGGACTGCCTTAAGACTGTATTGTACTTTTATATAAGGGCAATATTTTTTTCCTTTCAGTTTAAAAGTTGTTTAAAGTAATTTAAAACCATTTTTGTTGTGAAATTGTGTTTATTTCACTTGTTTGGGCTGGCAAAGTGTTTTAAAGTGCTTTTTACTATGTTTTTGTTTGAAAAATAATTTACCTTTAAAGACTTTTAGGCTTTACTGGCATTTCTGCTTGTTTTCCCCAGGAAAGAGGCAGAATTTTCTGCTTGCCTGTGGAACAAGCTGTTTTTCCAACAGTCAGTCCTCTTTCCAACCATAAAAATAAAAAGTTAAGCAAACAGCATTTGCCACCACAGCATGCTAGCAATTTTCTTCAACCACAAGTAGATGACTGCTGTGGCTATTAATTGTACCACAGACCACTCATCTTTTACTGCTGCCATTAATAATGCTGTTGGCCCCATTTTTCCTGTCAAAAAGAAACCGAAAGCTAAATATGCATCTACTTGTCTTCAAATTTCCTTAGGTAGGAATAGTTTACTTTGTCTGGGTCAGGGTTTATTTCTGGCTATTGATCCTTTTTATAAAGTAGTTTCTGGTAAAAGAAATATGGCAATTTCATTTACTGAAGAGATTCAAGATTCCGAAATCTGGACAGTAAGATGAAGGGACAGATGGAGGTTTTCTCCTCAGATTTCTGATTCTGCTCTGAGGAGACCTCAGTTTCTGACTCTTCCTGTGTTTTTTTTTTTTCTTTCTCTGAGACTATTTCCAGAAAGTGCCAGCGTTTACTGTTTGAGAACACTGAGGTTCTCAGTCCCTCTGAAAATACTATGATCTGTTACAGAAGGAACTGGCAGAACCTTCAGCCATTCCTCCAGTTCTGTCAGCCGTGGAAGTTGTGTGCGTTACTGCCTGCAGTTTTCCTGATGGTCAGGCAGCTGCCACTAAAAAGAAAGACAGGCTAAAGGTATAGCTTTAGTTAATACTGTTGCTGCTAAACATTTACTTAATTCCAATCTTAATCTTTCTGATACAGTATAGAGAAAAGCATATGCTTCAGCAACTTAGATTTTCAGGATTTTGAACTGTCAAGCTTATATGTAGAAGTTTATTCTGAATAATTGTGAAAGTATGAGTAATGTTTTGTCTATGGTTTATTCTTGGGAGGAAAAAATCTGCTTTAAATAATTTAGATGTTAAGTTGTCTATCTCGCCTTCGTTCTTGCTGGTTGGGATCGGAGCCGATCCTCTGCTTCGACTCTGCCATCTTCAATAGCTCAAGAGCTGTTTACTGGCTTGAGGCTACCCCTTATCCCATAATGCCTAGCGATAGCTACCCAGATCTCGTTTGCCGCTTCAGCTGCGAGGTGTCGTTTTTCTGGCTCAGGCTTGTATAAAGTTTTTTGTATAACTTTCTTCACTAAAATTCAACCCTTCTAGTATTTTATTGTTAATGATAGTTTTGTTTTGTGATAGTTAGTTGTTTAGCTCATAGTATCCCTCCTTTTTCATGTAGAACTCGTTTAACTTAGAGAGTTCTCCCCCACCCCTCCCCCCTACCTGACTGTATTTTGCTTCTGGTTGTTATTGTTATTGTTATATATTGTTATTCCTTACTGTCAAGGATGTCAAAGGAATCCAAGGTTTCTGGGTTCAAGAAGTGTGACTTATACTGTCAGAAAATGTCTCTGACAGATGGGCACACTTCTTGCATTTATTGTTTAGGTGCTGTGCACCTGCAGGACTCTTGTTCTGTCTGCCATGCCTTTAGTCCATGAGTCCTGCAGGAGCGTAAGAATAAGCTTATTCTTAGGGGTCTTTTAAAACCCCAGGATTCACCGGCCAAGAGCTCACAGCCTGTGAAATCCCCTAAATCCACTAAGCTGTCGGCTCCAAGTTCGGAGCCGTTTTGGGTTCAGGGTGTACCTTTCACGTCTGTTCCGACTGGCACCGACAAGACAATCTCCCCGTCGGCTCCATCAGAGGCTTCGGAGCCATTGCGGAGCCACAAGAGGATAAGGTACCCCTCACTTGAATCACTGCATTCGGCTCCATGGTCTCCTTTACTTCAGAGCGAGCGCAGTCACTGATCCTCTCACTCCTTTCTGTCCTCTAGGCCATCAGACCATGATGTGAAGAGAGTGGTCAGTAGGTTGCTGAAGTCGCAGGCACTAGCCAAGTTGTTGTCCAGCCTTCCTCAACAGGTATCGGCTCCATCCACTTCTCTCTATGTTCCTCCTCAGACTCCAATGAGTTCGGAGCCGGAGTTTGTTGGGGTTCGAGTAGTGGAACCATCGGCTCCGATAACACTATCTCCTTCGGTTCCGAAGTCTGCTCCAATTCCCTCAATGGTGCCGTCCATCGAGGGATCTGGGCACCGGGGTTCCATCGTCGACTCAAGGGGGCGAGTGGCATTAGACCCTTGTCCGACCCCGTTCTCCCTCTCGAAGCTTTGGCGCAGGTGAGCTCGGCTTCCACATCGGCCTCGGAGCCATCTCCCTCAGTGCGGAGAAAGATTCCTATTTCTTCGGAACTGGAGCTTTCTCTGCATCATGGCAGGGACGCCTTCGATGTCATGCGGAGTGTGCTGGCCACTGAGTCAGCTCCACTATCAGACCCACCAGCTCCGTCCCCTGTAATGCCTGTGCCAACCTCTGCTCCTCCTCCAGGCCCCAAGCGTAGGGAACCGATGCTCCAGGACACCCCATTGGGTGTTTCCTTTTCTTCCGAGGCCTCCCCTGATCTCTCAGAGGAGCCCCCTCGGAAGAAGAAGTGCAAGAGGAAGCACATTGACTCCCCTGAGTCTGTCACTTCTGATACAGACTTAGATGAATTGGAATGGTCCCCGAGATCCCCCTCTGAGGATGTCTCCTTTTTGGACATCCTGGAGATGCTCAAGCAGAGGGGGAACTGGAATCCCCTAGCCCCTTCTGAGGATGAGTCTGTATTTCTGGATGCCTTCGGTTCCCGACCTTCTACCTCCTGGGTGTCTCCGCCTTTCGATCCACTTATGACTGTGGTGGCTCGAAAGGCTTGGTCAGCTCCGGATACAGTGGAACCAACTCCGAGGAGACCTGGTAAATTTATTACAGCATCCCAGGATAAACAGTTCCTTATGAAATGTGTCCCTGTTGATGCTGTGGTGGTAGCAGCAGCCACAAAAAAAGAGTTAGCAGAGACCTCTTCGTCTGTCCATCCCCCTAACAAGGAGTCTAGGACGATGGGCAGATATGAGCAGTGAATGTTTGCTTCAGCGACCTTCTCTGTGAGGTCACTTACCTGTGTCATTTTACACGCCTTCAAAGGGATCTCCTTCAAGAGCTCGGAGATACCCTCCAAGATCCAACAGCTGAGGGAGCGCAAGCTAAGGTGGCTTCCCAGCTAGCGATGTTTAATTCTGTTGTTAACTCCTCCATGAGGTTAATTTCCTATGCAGCCGACGGGGCGAGTAGAGCCGCTGGTACTGGTGTGGCCCTTAGGAGGCATGCCTGGATGCGGCTGTGTAATTTTGCGGAACCCTTTCGAGCGTCCTTCACCAACACTCCCTTTGATGGTTCCTTTCTTTTTGGACCACAGGTGAAAGACACTTTGACTAGGTGTGAGCAAGAAGGCCAAACTCTCTCTGCTGTGGGAGTCCATTTTTCTACTCCCTTTAGACCCTACCCCAAAGGTCAGAAGAGTGGTAAGGTGTGGTTCTGTAAATCTCAGGGAGCCTTGCCTGACACACATAGTGATTTTTCCTCCAGAGGCAGAGGGGGAAACAATAATAATAGATGCCACCCTCATGGCAGAGGGGGTCTGCAGAACCAGGGCAACAGAGAATCCTTCTCTGATAAGCCCTTTCAGCATCCCTGAAGGGTTGCCCAGCTCTTCATCTCTGGAGGCAGTCGGGGGAAGACTTTCACTGTACCCAAAATCCTGGCGAATTTTAACACAAGACAGATAGGTACGGTCCGTTATATCCAGAGGTTACAAAATTCCCTTCCTTCAAGCCCCCTTGCAGTCAAGGAAGACCCTCCCAGATATTCCACCCAATCTGAGGGAGCAAGCAGTAATAGAAGTTTCAAAACTGCTAGAAAAAAGAGCCATCCAGGATGTCCCAGCTGACCAGCATGGATCTGGAACTTACTCAAGGTTCTTTTTAGTACCAAAAAAGACAGGGGACTGGAGACCGATTCTGGATCTCAGCAGACTAAACAGATCTGTACAAAGAATGAAGTTTTGGATGGTCACGCTACAGTCCATTTTACCGTTTCTGGGTCAGGACAATTGGATGTGCTCTATAGATCTTCAGGACGTGTACTACCATATAAAGATGGACAGGCACTCCAGAAGATATCTTTGCCTCCGGCTGGGGGCCAGTCATTATCAGTTCAGAGCTCTGCCCTTTGGTCTCACCACAGCCCACAGGGTGTTCACCAAATATATGGCAGTGGTCACGGCTCACCTGAGGTGTCAAGGATTCCAGGTGTTTCCGTATCTAGATGACTGGCTCCTTACTGCTACCACCAGGCATCAACTCATACAAGCACGGGACTACACAATCTCAATCTGCTCACTGCTCGGCATCACAATAAATTTCGAAAAATCTGCCTTGTTGCCCTGTCAATCTATCACTTATATAGGAGCAGACTTAGACACAAGGGATATGTTTGCAAGGCTACCACCAGAAAGGGTGTCTGCATTTTGTCAACAGGTACAGGTTCTGATGCAGAGAAAAAGGATCCAAGTCAGGTACGTCCTTCAGACTCTGGGCTCCATGGCAGCAGCCATTCTCCTAATCCCACTGGAGCGCTTTCATATGAGGATTCTTCAGTGGCTTCTGTTCACACAGTGGTCTTTCCAAAAGCTACCTATGACACATGAGATCATGATTATGGACGCATGCAAAAGGCATCTTTCTTGGTGGATGGTCTCCCCACTAGTTACTCAGGGCAGACCTTTCATACAACCCCCTCTGGTAGCCACAGTGATGACAGACGCTTCCCTGATAGGGTGGGGTGGGGGGGGCATTATCTGGGCAGGACAGTCCAAGGCACGTGGCAACTTCACGAGTACCATCTGCATATAAATGTCCTGAAATGAGAGCCGTGCTCCTGGCATTACAAGCCCTTCAAGGCTCTCTTCCTCCTGGGACCATTGCTATCCAAATGGACAACATGTCAGTTGTGTGGTACATCAACAAGCAGAGTGGAATCAGGTCCTACCCCCCTATGTCGAGAAGCACTCAGGCTTTGGCAGTGGGCGATTTACTCCCAATATTTTCTGATTGTGATGCACATCCCTGGGAGATATAACGTCATAGCAGACAGGCTCAGCAGAGCAATTCTAATGCCTCACGAGTGGTCTCTGAATCAGGATATGGCGAATCTTGTTTTTCGCAAATGGGGACAGCCTTGCTGCGATCTCTTTGCCACCCCCTTCAACAGCAAATGCAGCAACTACTTCTCCTGCTTCTGGGTCACACACCCAGAGAGGTTCTAGTCCATGATTGGCCCCAGGGACTTCTTTATGCCTTTCCTCCATTCCCTCTGATACCCAAACTTATACAGAAAGCAATATCGTTGGGTTGCAAAATGATCCTCATTGCTCCCTACTGGCCTTGACAGATATGATTTCTTTTCCTGCACCTTTACCTTCTTTTCCTGCACCATTACCTTCTCTATCAACCCTGGACTCTGGACCCAATTCTAGACCTCCTGGATCATCAGTCAGGCGGGTTGCATCAATCCCTAAAAACCCTCCAGCTCACAGCTTGGTTGCTCCACTTCCAACTTTAGCCAGGCTTCCCAGCATTTCCCCAGCAGTCCGAGAAATTATCGTGTCCTCTCACAAGTCTACAACGAGGAAAACTTATGCTAGCAAATGGAAACGTTTTTCTTGTTGGGCAGAGACTAGGAATGTGGATCCCTTTTCAACCCCAGTCCACAAAATCTTGGAATTCCTAGCTCTGCTGTTTCATTCCCGGTCCGCTGCTTCTACGATCAGGGTACAAATGGTGGCCATTTCTAACTTTCATGTTGGGTTTTTGAACTCTAACATTATGTCTCATAAGCTATGTAAAGCTTTCTTGAGAGGGGCAACTCTTCTTAGGCCTCCAGTGAGAGATCCCCCTCCTCCTTGGGATCTTAATTTAGTCCTAACCTCCTTAATTCTGCCCCCTTTTGAACCAGCAGCTTCTTGCTCTATCAAGTTCCTATCTTGGAAGACACTCTTTCTGGTAGCTATTACTTCAGCCAGATGCGTCTCCAAACAACAGGTGCTATGTGTTTGTCCTCCGTGCTTAGTTTTTCGTAAGGACAGGGTTGCTCTGAGGACTAATCCCTCCTTTCTCCCTAAAGTCTGCTCAGAAAGTAGCTTAAACCAATCTTTAGATCTTTCTGTGTTTTTCCCCTAATCATACCAACAAGGCAGAATACAAACTACACCAATTGGATGTTCATAGACAATTGCGCTTTTACCTGCACAGAACTAAAGAAGTAAGGAAATCGGACCAACTATTCCTCTCTTACGCCTTGGGCAAACAAGGTCTCCCAGTTTCCAAGGTAACTTTGTCCAGATGGTTGTCACACACTCATTTATCAGTTAAGGAACAAACAGTTACCTATTAAACCAAAAGGTCATTCTACTAGGGCCTTGGCCACTTCTGTAGCCTTTCAGTCTAAATTGCCCATGGATTCTATCTGTGCAGCTGCCACGTGGGCAAACCCTCCTACCTTTATTTCGTATTACAAGTTGGATATCGTCTCCAGGAGCAGAGCTGACTTTGGTTCCACTGTTCTGAAGAGTCTGTTCCACTGAGCCACCCAGGATATTAGGTGCTAGGGACGCTGTCCCAACCAGCAAGAATGAAGGCGAGATAGACAACTTAACATTAAGAAGTTATGTACCAACCATAACGTTCCATGTTAGTTGTCTTCATCTCACCTTCCTTCTTGCGTCCCACCCTCCATCCCCCAGTCCTAGTGGACCGAGAGGAGTTTTCTGTTCTGTTTCACTGGCTGTGTGTTCTCTTGTGTCCTTTTGTGACCTAAGAGAATATGGCAGGTATATTCAACTAGTTCTTGACTGAATTATTATGTTGTTATGTCTGGTTTAGCTATTTTAAATGAGGTCTGGGTAGCTATCGCCAGGCATTATGGGATAAGGGGTAGCCTCGAGCCAGTAAACAGCTCTCGAGCTATTGAAGATGGCTGAGTCGGAGCCGTGGATCGGCTCCGATCCCAACCAGCAAGAAGGAAGGCGAGATGAAGACAATTAACATGGAACGTTATGGTAGGTACATAACTTCTTATTACTTCTGTTGTAGAAGTCATGGCTTATTGTTTACGGAATGTGTAGAACTCAGTTGATGATTCTTCCAGGGCAGTGGCCACTGGTGCTGTTTCGAAGAGTCTTGCCTGGCTACTTTCTTTGAACCTCCCAAATGATATTAAAAATCAGATTTTAAATTCTATTTTGGAAATAGATTTAGTTTTTGATCCCTCTGCTGCAGAGATGATCAGAAAGTATGATGAAAGGGGAAAGTTGATACAGGGACTCTCTAAGATTTTTCAGCCCTCCTTTTCTGAATTTTCTAAGGGATTCTCTAACTTCTCATTCAATTTTGACAAATGACAAAATAAACTGCCCTCAAAATTCAGGTAAACATACATTTAAATTGTAAGGGGTTCCAAACGATTTATGGAACCTCTCAAAACCAAGCATGGTCCATCAAGTCAGAATAACTATTTAATAGGTTCATAGGCAAGTATGCAGGCTGCCCTTGTGGGCCATTTTTAAGCCTTGCCAATTTCCTTCAAAGGTGAGACTCAAACCCTGTACCTTGTTTGTGAGGTAAACACTCTAACCTTATGCCAGTCCTCCTTGAACCCCACCATGTCAGTTCCTTTTCCCTTGAAGTGTTAATATCCACTTTTCTCTTTTGCAACAGATAGTTTCAGACAAATGGGTTATTATGATCATTCATCAAAGCTACATATAGCAGTGGGTGGAAATTCTTCTTCTTTTCCAAGGCATAACCCTTTGTTTATAGGGCATAATGTCTTCCATTTCAGAGTTGTACAACTGGTTAAACCTGGTATGAGAAGAGGTAATGTGAATAATTACTTGGAGAATTTGGAAGTGAAATGGATTATAGCCCTGCAAGCACATAAAGTTCCTGGGTTAATGCTAGTATTCCTTTAAGGCCAGCTTTAATTAGTAGAAGGTGAACTTGATTTTTTAATTATATGTGATTTTAACTTGTATAAGTGTTTTACTTTGAGTTGCTTTTTATATGGATCTGATGAAGTGGTAACCCCGTGAAAGCGCTCATCCTTTTGTAGTAAAGAAGTGTTTTAGGATTTTTTTTGGCTTTTTCTCAGTTTTGTTGGTGTGCTCGCATCTTGTTTTTAGGCCTGGATTTCTGTTGTTTGTGAGCCACCTTTGGCAGGAGTGTGTACTGTTTATTTAATTTTGTTTTATAACCCCTCGTTTACCAGCCTAGACCAGACCAAACTCTTATTTCCACCTGTCCTTCATCACATGCTGTCCCAGTGTATGCTAGAATTGATTCCTCTTTTCCAACTGGGGAATGGTTTTTATTCAAGGATGTTTTTAGTGCCAAAGGAAAAAAAATACTAGGAAGACCAGTTCTGGATCTTTCTTTCCTAAACCTCTTTGTGTTTCCTGGTAACACTAGAATTAAAAGATGCTTAACACCACATCCCTATTCATACAGACTTCGTGTTTCTTAAAGTTTAGTGTATTTGGGTCACATGTTTAGTTCTTTGCCTTACTCGTTGAACACTCTTGGGGTATTGGCTAGTTCACAAAATGTCCTGCTCCAATTATAGCTCATTGCAGGCTATAGGGTATCTACATTTTTTTAAAGTTTCAAGAATCTCACATTTGGGTGGGAAATCTCTTACATAAACTGTGATTCCAAGAGAACATTCAAAAGTCTTTTCTGACACCTTCACACATAATTGTGTTCTGGGGGTGTCAGCTAGACACATTAGATAAAAGAGCTTTCCTTCCACAAGAAAAAAATAGATCTTTATCTAGATCTGTTTCTACGGTTTTCCACTTGGATTTTGGTTACTGCAAGGGTGTACCTCAAGAGTTTGAGTCTCATGGCATCTATGATTCTTATGATAACCCTGTCCATACCTCACATGATAAAGATGCAGTGGTATCTGAAGTCTCATTAGTCCAGCTCCAACATCCTTTGTTTGTTTTTTTCACACCCCAATGCTGGTGTTTATCAGATGAGAAATCACTTGGTGGAGACAGCAAATATCCTTAAATCTGTGTCTCCCTTCTCCGTCCATGTTCTGAAGCAGTCAGTCACCACAGACCCCTCGTATTTTGCTTTTGGTATAGTTTCAAGAGGGATAAAATTGCATTCATGTTGTCTTCAAGCAAGATGGGGGGGGGTCCAGCTTGTAACCCTTTGCAGATTAGCCATGTTAACTTAGGATATAGCTTCACAGCACTTTCTTACTCTGTGTCCCCCACACCCCCCCCTAACTATATATATCAACTCCAGGGTCGCACAACATTGGGGGGGGGGCAAATCCCTGTTAAGTGCCTTGAATACTGGTTGTCGACCAAATGAATGTCGATCAAATGGTCTGTCGATCTTCTGAAGTAGACCCATATATATATATATATATATATATATATATATATATATATATATATATATATATATCTATCTTGGACTTGATAACCCTATCAATAGTCTTAGAAAGTTTGACATCTAAATAGGCTATTTGCTCAATGCCAGTAGAATAGGTAAATTCCCCCCAAAAAATCAGTAGTCTGATTGATATAATCAGTAAACTGTGAAATGTCTTCAAAAGGTCCCTTCCAACACACAAATCATCCAAGTAACGGACGTACATGGAGATAGTGGTGTAATATTTACTAGTGAAGAGAAAACATCTTTCCCACAAGGCCATGATGATATTGGCATACAGAGGCCCACAGGCAGAGCCCATGGTGACCCCATGTAGCTGCTTGAAATAGTGTCCATCAAATTGTATAAAATTATGCCTTAATACCATTAATTGACAATAGATATTGATGGTATCCTGATTTAAACCCAATATATGATGTAAGAATTCAGGAAACCATTCCATGCCTCTCTGGTGGGGTATACAACTAAAAAGATCTTTCACATCGATGGTTATAAAAAATTCATCATGTAAAGGCACCAAACTATTACACATGGACAGAAACTGCCACGAGTCTTTGCATAAATAAGGTATCTGTAAAACTCTATGTTTTAACTTATTATCCAGAACTTTGGCAATGTAACTGGTTTTGGACCAGTCCGAATCAACAATTGGATGAAGGGTGGGTTGTTTAAATCCTTATGGATCTTCGGTACGCCAAAGATCACCAAGAGTTTAGGGAATTCAAATACCATGTAATTTATATTCACTAACTGTAATTTGATCCTGTATTAACATATCCATTAATTCGCAGTCAATTCTGTGAAAAGCTACGTTTACTTCATTGAGTGAGGCCTCATTAAATGTTTCACTATATAACAACTGAAACATTCTTTGTACATAGTCATCGCGCTGCATTACTACAATTCCACCCCCCTTGTTAGGTTGCATATATTTTACATCACAAATAGTTTGTAGTTCTTTCAAAATGTGATTTTCATCAAAAGATAAGTTACTAGTACTAGAGCAGTTTTTCAAATAGGGTCTAAAATCTACTTCACAAGCTCTTTTGAATGTTTTCAACAAATTATGTAACTCAGGATTGTACATGCTTGGTACTCTAAGGTCACAATTAATATGATCATAATCATTGCTTACTTGTTTTCTATATATGTACTTCAAATTTAGATTTCGAACAAACAACTTTAAGTCACATATAAGACGAACAATATCTATGCATTTGTTAGGCACATCTTTGTTTCCTCTACTAAAAAAATCAGCATGAGCACTAGAAAAAGAGACACTGCTATAATTATATATCTTAAAGTCCTGAACAATGTTGAAAATGATCTCAAACGTTGATATTATTGTAGTAGTTTCTACCATTTGAAATAGTCACCTTTGATTCCTCAAGTTGCTCTGTCCATTCCATCTCCTCCTGTTGCCCTGCGGATAAGGGCTCTGATACTGCTCTCTCTGGTTCCGCAGTCTCTCTGATTGTCTGACGATTGGGGGTCTAAAGGGATGGAAACGTGGTTGTTCTGCATGTCACCTTCTTCTATGTCATCTGAATTATTGCCCATACCATTGTCACGAGGAGACTGGCACAGCTGTAGGAGCAGTGTAGGCTGTACCTGAAGCATAGGCCCTCCTATTCCTCTCCAATTTTTTGTTTTTACGGCTGGCAATTTGTACACATAGGGAGTAAATGTCTTTGAAAATATTATCATACTGAGTTTTATAACTTGGGCATACGTTAGGATAATTAATATCTTTATCCAAATGTTTAATTTCACAATGTAGATTAGCCAACATGGTACTATTGTGTTTCATTAACAACTCTATAAGTTTGCAGCCATGCCGATCAAACATGGCTGGGAGTTCTTGATGTAGCAGGGAGTGTTGTATAAGACCAGTAGGCATTTAGGGACTTGTTTTAATCCTAAACATTCTCTAAAATAAATGTTCTCTTGTTGAAGCCTTCAATATTAAGTAAGTTTATTCCTGAATTCGTTAAGCTTGGAATCAATGACTGGTAAATTACCCCATCTGTGAATAGCATTTGGTACATCCCTCTGTAACCATGACTCCAGGGAAAACTATGCTTGCCTTGCTTCATGGCCTGAATTATCCGAGAAATTAACCTCATGGGTAGATTGTGCTGGAGGAATAGTCCCACTGTCAGTGATGTTACCAGAATTCCTCAAAAATCTGGGGAGTATTTTCGAAATTCATTTGGGAGTGTCCAAATCTCACATCTTCCGAGGATTTCTGAATCAGCTGCTGAACTAAAGCTGTACGGTTAACTGCTTCATGAAGCTGAAAAATGTCAGCTTGAGATACACTTGTGCTACCTTCCGCCATGCTGCAATGCCGATAAACCAGGAAAAAAAATGAAAAACCAAACAACTGTAGAAACGCAAAATGCAGCAAGCAGAAAATGGTAACCACAAGTGGAGAAAGGTAGAGGCAAGATAAAATCCAACCGTTTATTATGAATGGTAAGCGCTTTCATCAGGTTTAAAATCACCAAACTTCATCAGACATCATGAAATAATTTAACTTACCATATATATCCATGTCATAATGTGCAGCAGCCAGTCAAATCATAAAATAACCCCACATGATAGCATTTGAAAACTGGTGCAGAAATACAAACCAGAATTCATATACCAGTATTGTATAAAACCAACATCCATTTCTAAAAACATTGCTTATAAAATAATATTGCTATGAAATGAACAAACATATAAAAAAAAACTTTTATAATAGTATTGTTATGCTATACAGTACTGACAAGCAAGAGTATATGTTGTACAAACTGTATAGCACCAGTAGTACCTAATCACAAAAACATAAAAAATATATAAATCTATAGTATTTTTCTCTATATCTATCATATACTTTAGGCGTATCAAGACAAAGGCTGACCCTCATTAATTTGATGGAAACTAGATCAGGAGGTCTTCCATGATTTGATTCATCTATGTGGAGCTCCTCAAGTAGACCTAGTTGCCTTCTGTCTGAGCAGTCAGCTTGCAAGAGTCTTCTCCAGGACTCCATATAAGAAGGCCTGGAAGACAGATGCCTTTTCTTTTCCTTGGAAAGTAATGTTTCGGTGTACTTTTCTACCCATTTTCACTGGTGTCCATGGTATGTCTGAAATTCATAATGAATTCCCCAAGATCATTGTGGTAATGCCCTTCTGGCTAAGGCAACAGTGGTTCTCCCTTCTTTTATAAATGGCCAGGGGCAATTGCCAGAAGCTTCCTCTCTGACTGGATCTACTCACACAAGAACAGGGGTGTTTCATAACACCTTCACCCCAATCAACTTCATCTGACTGGATGATGGGGTCACAATTCCCTTTAGACACCTGTTTACTTAGGGGAGTGAAGCAGGTACTGATGGAGGCAAGAAAACCTGCTACCAGAAAATCATACATTAGAAAACTGAAAATGTTTTTTTAGTTGGTGCCAACGACGTAACCAGACAGGGCTAGTTCTTCTCTGGTTTTAAAATATTTCTGTGATTTGCTGTCCTGTGGCCTTTCTTACTCTTCCATCAAAGTTCATAGGTTAGTACTAGGCTAACTGCCCTAGCGAGTCATTTTTTTAAGCCTAACCAATTATCCCTTGTGAGACTCAAACCCTGCACCTTGTGTTTGTAAGGCAAACACCTTAACCATTAGGCCACCCTCCCATCCTAAATAACCAGCCCTTGCAAGTCTTGAACCCAGGACCCTGCACACCACAGCAAGTTACCACTAAGCCATCTGATCTATATAATCAGCCATTTCAACATGTCTGCCTATGGATCCTGATCTTTCAATGCATTCTTATGTCTGTTTTTGAAAATATTTTTGCAGAAGAGGCCTCAAGAAAAGTGGTGGCCCCTCCTTGGGATTTTAATTTTGTGCTAACACTTGCTCCATTTGAACCAAATAACCTGGCTGACTTGAGGTTTTTAATATGGAAAACTGTTTTACTGATTGCTCTGACATCTGCAAGAAGGGTACTTTAGTTACAAGCTCTTATGGTGAGTCAACCCTATCTTATTTTCCACAGAGGCATGGTTTCTTTGAGAACTAATCCTTCTTATATTCATAAAGTGGTATCCAAGTTTACTTTAAGGCAAACTATCCATCTACCTGATGTCCTTCAAGGATGCATCTGCAGTCCTAACAAATGGGTTGTCCTGCCTCAGGCAGCCCTTCGGTCGGCCGGATTCCAAAGTCTGGGTCTGGCCTCGGCTGATGTCGCACTTCACCCGACGTCATAGCTGCTGTGTATTGGGTATAAAGGCATCAGCCGACGCCATTTTCCTCAGTCTTTCTTGCCGCGCGGTGCCCGAAGCAGAAGCTGTTCGCAAGTGCCGGTCGGTCAGATCCAGAGATTACTACTACCGAAGACTTCTAAAAAGCTAAGTACCCCGTTGGGGACTCTTTCTTGCCTCAGCCGATGTCAGAAAAAGTAAATAACTGTTTAACTTGTGGGAAACAAATACCTCATAAGGATTTCCACTCTTACTGCCTTCCTTGCTTAGGCCCAGACCACGACGTAGCAGCTTGTCTAGCCTGTGCTTCCTTCAACCGACGAACACTTAGACGTCGGTCGGAGTTTGCAGAGGAGTTTTTCGTCTCTGCTTTTGCTTACAAAATGCCTTCGGATACTCCGACTTCACAATTAGCTAAAAAGCGTAAGGAAAAGGACCGACACTTTCGCGGTCCGCAGTTTCGCCGAAACCACGGTTAAGCCAACGCGAGTGTCTCGGTTTCGCTGAAACCGAGTCCACGGTTCTTCCTTCGGCCGAAAGCATACCTCCTATAGCCGAGGCCTCACAGCATGGCTGAATCTGCTACTGAAATTTCCCCTGCTGTTGCAGGTTCCCAGGATTTATCAGATACTATTCCTTTAGACATATCTACTCCTGCACGTGGAGCTGCTAGGCCCCCTGCATCTATGTCTATCAAGGCTTTTTCCAGGGCTAAAGCAGCTAAAACTTCTAAGGCCTTGCCTACTAAAATCCCCTCACACAGGCCTACCTCTAGTTCCAAAATGCTCAGCCTGGCTGAGGATCTCATTTCCTTGATCAGGGGATCCCAACCTCACCCTGACAGGGCCTCTCAACCCCCTCCAGAGAAGAGGCCTAGAGCAGAGCCCCCTGAGCCAGTTTCAACTGATTATTCCTCGGATGATTCAGAAAACTCAAATCCTCCAGAAGGCCCTTATTCTCCATATGAGGACTCTGATGCAGAAGACTCCATCCCTTCTGCCTCTCCTCCTGAGGAATTTTCCTTTGGGGAAACCCTGCATGCTATGAGAGAGCAATTTCAATGGCAGGGCCAGGATTTTTCAGATTCAAGGAAAAGGCTAAGGACCTTTTTACATTTACCACAGCACAGGCCTTTAGCCATTCCTCCAGTACTAACAGTTGTGGATGATACATTTAATGATGCTTGTACTGCCCCTGACTCTCTACCCCCGGCCCCTGCTAAGCCCAACAGATATTACAGGGTCCCGGTCACACACTTTCACTTGTATAAGGCTCCTATTGCAGATCCTGAAACTATTTCACAGGGCCCCAAAGCTGTAGCAGCTGCCTCTGCCAAAAACCCCCTCCCCTCTGAAAGAGAATCTAGGGCATTAGAGAGATGGGGTAAGAAAGTTTATACTTCTGCTACTCTTTCGGCTAGGGCCTTAAACTGTCAATTCCACATGATTCAGTATCAGGAATTTTTGTTAGACCAGCTAAATAAAAAAACTGTCCTCTCCTGAACCTATAGACCATAAGTCCCTTCAGGATTTCAGCAGGTCAGTAATCATTCCTTAAAATGCGGCTATGATGCACTGGAGGCTTCCTTTAGATCAGCTATGACTGGTACAGTGATCAGAAGGCATGCATGGTTAAAAGAGCAATCCTTACCAGACCATGTAAAGTCAAAGCTCCTAGATGCTCCCATGGAGAAACAAAGTTTGTTTGGCTCCCCTGCACAGCAAGTGCTAAAGAAGGTGGAAGAAAAAGCAAAATCTGTCCAAACAGTCAAGGATTTCTTACAGGTCCAGCCTCCGAGGTTTAGTAGAAATTGGCCTTCGAAGAATTGGTCCTTTCCAGACACTTCCAGAGCACAGAGGGGCAGAAATAGGCTCAAGAGGCAGAGGCCAATCCAGAGGTGCCTACAGGGGACGTCAGTGGTAGCCTAACAACCAGAGAAGTACTGCCACAGATCCAGCTACTACCACTTCCACAGGACAGGCACAATGACTTGACTCTGATACCGCCTACCAGGGAACAACTGGAAGCACCCTTAGGCGGAAAGCTAGCCTTATTTTCCGTAAACTGGCATTATATTACAGGAGACAAATGGATTTTACAGACAATAGACAAAGGCTACAGGTTTCACTTCCACACTCTACCAAAAAAAAGAGGAATGCCAAACCTACCACCTCACCAAAAAACAAACGCTCTAGAACAAATCAACCACTTACTAAGGATGAGAGCTATAGAAAAGGTACCGTCTATGGAACAAGGACAAGGATTTTACTCCAGACTTTTCCTGGTACCAAGGAAAGAAAACCAATGGAGACCTATTCTCGACCTGTCCGCTCTGAACACATATCTCATTGTTCCAAAATTCAAAATGCTAACCCTACAGCAACTTCTTCCCATGCTAGGCAAGGAGTCTTGGCTGGTGACTCTAGATCTCAAGGAGGCATATCTGCATGTCCCTATATGACCAGATTGCAGAAGATACCTCAGATTTCTTGCAGGATCAGAGCATTATCAATTCTCAGCATTGCCCTTTGGCTTATCTACTGTGTCCAGAGTATTCACGAAATGCCTGGCATCAGTAATTGCTCATTGCAGGCTTCAGGGAATTCAGATTTATCCATACCTGGACGACTGCCTAATACAAGCGGACAACAAGACCAAATTAACAAAAGATTTGGAAAAGGTTATACAACTACTGCAAGCCCTGGGATACACAGTCAACATGAAAAAGTCAAGGCTGGTACCATCCCAAAGGATAACATTCTTGGGTGCAGAACTGGACACTTCAAATCAGATGGCATTTCTCACAGCAGAAAAGCAAAAGCAACTACCACTCTATTTCATGGCATTAACAACACAGAACCAGCTTACAGCAAGGAAAGTCCTGCAAGCCCTGGGTTACATGGCATCCTGTATAATATTGATTCCACATGCCAGACTGCATATGAGGAAGTTGCAATGGTACCTAAGGAATTTATGGTCTCAACACAAGCACAGTCTAGAAGCCCAGATTCCAATAATTCCATGCCTGAAGCAAGAATTCCTGTGGTGGGCTCAGGCCTGTCAGTTGAACAGAGGACTGCCTTTCCACAAGCCTCACCCAAGCCAGACTATCACCACGGACGCCTCAGACCTCGGTTGGGGGGCACACATGGTGGACAAGTGGATACAAGGCCTATGGGCACAAGACCAGCTGAACCTACACATAAATCAAAAAGAGATGCTGGAAGTGAAACAGGCAATTCAGACATTCAGACCGTATCTTCAACAGGGTCATTTGCTGATAAGGACGGACAACACCACAGTCATGTGGTATATCAACAAACAAGGAGGCACACACTCATATCCTCTATGCCGGATAGCAATGGACCTGTGGAATGTGGCCCTGAACCTCAACATTCAGCTCCAGGCCATATTTGTGCCAGGAAAAGAAAATATACTAGCAGACACCTTAAGCAGAACTACCATGGATGCTCACGAATGGATGCTGCATCCAGACATCTTCAAATCCATTACAAAGAAATGGGGACTACCAGAAATAGACCTGTTCGCATCCCCTCACAACCACCAATTGAGGAAATTCTGCACAAGGACATACCACCCACTTGCTTGGAAGGTGGACTCCCTCTCCTTCAGTTGGGAAAACCTGACAGCATATGCATTCCCACCTCTTCCTTTGATGCACAAAGTGCTACTGAAGATCAAAGAAGATCACCCAAAGATCATCCTGATAGCTCCAGACTGGCCGAGGCAGCATTGGTACCCGCTACTGAGGAGTATGTCTCGGACACGCATGGCCTCTACCTCTAGTTCCTTTACTGCTAACACAGAACAACTTCAAGATCCTACATCCAAACTTGAAAACACTGCAACTAGCTGCTTGGAATATTACATAAAACAAAATAACCCAGATCTATCTCAGAGGGTTAAAGACATTATGCTGGAGGCTCGCAGACCCTCCACAAGGAAGACTTATTCAGCCAAATGGAAAAGATACCTCATTTGGAGTGCAGCAAAAGGCGAAAATGTATCATTAGCAAACATAGCTAACATCCTGGAATATTTAGTAGAACTTTTCCACAATGGCCTGTCTTACTCCTCCATTAAGATTCATGCATCAGCAATTTCAGCAGAATACAACATGGATCCTCCAGTCTTCTCTCATCCTCTACTCAGACAGTTCCTGGGAGGAATTAAAAATGTAAAGCCTCCAAGGAAGCCACCTTTGCCTACATGGGACCTTAACTTTGTGATGGAAAAGTTAACACTTCCCCCTTTCGAACCAGCAGCAACAGCAGAATTACAGTTCTTATCTTGGAAAACTGCTTTCCTGCTTGCAATCACTTCAGCAAGAAGGGTTTCTGAATTACAGGCATTAATGGCAGTACAGCCCTTCCTTATCTTCCATCAGGATAGAGTGTCCTTGAGAACTAACCCTACTTTTATGCCAAAAGTGGTCTCCAGGGTATCATTGAACCAAGCAATCCACCTACCAACATTCTTCCCAACCCACAGAACAGGGGAAAGACTACTACATATCTTGATGTGCACAGGCAATTGCGCTACTATCTGGACAGAACCAAGAACAATAGAAAACTGACCAGCTTCTGGTAGCATATGCAACAGGAATGGAAGGAAAAGCAATTTCAAAGCAGACAATCTCAAAATGGATAGGAAATTGCATTAGATTTGTTACTCTTTTCATGGAAAGACAACTCCAAAAGACATCAGACCTCACTCCACAAGGGCTACAGCCACTACAGCTTTCTTCACGAGGGAGTGGCTACCAAAGACATTTTAGAAGCTGCTACTTGGAGCTCCGTGCATACATTTGCCAAGCATTATAATCTACCTTTATACTCCAGATCCCGAGCAGGTTTTGCAACTGCTGTTTTGCAAGGGATCTTAACTGCACCATAATCATCTTAGTGCCTCCTCCCCCAGTTTGGCTATGGTAATCTACCCATTTGTTAGGACTGCAGATGCATCCTTGAAGGACATAGTACAGTTTTGTACCGACCATAAATGTAGATGTCCGAGAGGTATGCATCTGCAGTCAGGATTACCCACCCTCCTTCCCCTCTGTGGTACTCCTAGGGTATTTGCCCATCTTGTAGCTAGCTGGGGGAATCTATTATGGTGTATTTGTTTGTATATATGTATATACATGTTTATTTTTGTTTGTTCTCTATTGTTTGGAATCATTTACATTTATCCAAATTTAGCCTTCCTAGAGGGCACCTGGCATCTGGGGCAAGAAACACTGAGGAAAATGGCATCGGCTGATGCCTTTATACCCAATACACAGCAGCTATGACGTCGGGTGAAGTGCGACATCAGCCGAGGCCAGACCCAGACTTTGGAATCCGGCCGACCGAAGGGCTGCCTGAGGCAGGACAACCCATTTGTTAGGACTGCAGATGCATACCTCTCGGACATCTACATTTATGGTAGGTACAAAACTGTACTTTTTCTTTCCTGAACGTAAAAAAATGAGGGAGGAAGGATACTGTGTACATTGCATGTCCATAGACAACTTGGGTACTATCTGGACAGAGCTAAATCTTTCAGATCTTCAGATCAGTTGTTTATTTTTTGTGAAGGTAAGAAGAAGGGACACCTGTGTCAAAACAGACTATGTCCAAATGGTTATCTAAGGATGTTACCTTTTGTTATACGCATCACAGCAAAACTATTCCAGGCAATATCTTGCCCTTAAAAGTCTATGGAACAATGAGGAAATTGTCATAAGACCGGCCGACAAAGGCAGTTAAATAGACATTTTTAGGTATAAATGCATATGATAGAGCATAGGCTTGCTATGCTTAATGATGGTAATTTTTAACATGAAAATCAACAGCCATCAGGTTAAGTGGATGTCTACCAAGGTGGCCACCAGGTTGAAAGAGTTGTGGATGAATGGATACATTAGTAAGGATCTATATGATTATTTTTTAGTCCCCATCCCACCACTCTTATTATGTAGGGGGCTACCTAAAATTCATAAGAACATCATTAATCCCCCCCATGCGGCCGATAGTCTCCGGTAGGAATTGGTGTACCAAACTGGCATTGATTATATCTAGAAAAAATCCTTAGAACAAAGATAGACAGCATAGAACATATTTTAAGAGATACAGAGCATTTTTTGAGTGATTTATATGTATACAAACGAAATCTTGAGCAAATGAGGGGAATATATTTGGTGACTCTTGATGTGGTGTCCTTATTCACACTGATACCTAATGACGTAAGGATGGAAAGCATTCATGAATTCCTTGGAGACATGTTCCAAGTAGTATCACATTCTATAGAACAAATATGCCAATTACTTAAAGTTGTTCTGGAGAACAATTTTTTTTATTTGAAGAAGATTTTTACTGGCATAGTTATGTCTTAGCCAATAGCTACGTCAGTGCCATAATGGCAGTATGGGAAATTAAGTATGTGTTACATGGCCCTTTTTTGGGTAAGATATATTTTTTGAGGAGGTTTGTGGATGACCTCTCTATTTTGTGGAAGGGCACCAGCAGTGAATTGTTAGAATTTGCACAGTATATTAATCAAAGTACAACCTTTCTGAGTTTCACACACACACACACACACACACACACACACACACACACACATCTATAGATATATATATATATATATATATATATATATATATATATATATATATATATATATATTCCACTCAGACAGTTAATTTCTTGGATGTGAGTGTCGAAAAGAGAGAAGATGGTTCTATTATTACCAAATTGCATAGAAAGGAATGTTATGTTAACAATCTTCTAGCCAAGGACAGTATGCACCCCCTTATATCTTCAGAAATGTTGTGTATAACCAGATTTACAGGGCCTCTAGATTGAATGTTGTAGAAGAGGACTTTTACCAACAGACTGAGAAAGTCAGCAGTGAACTGCAAGAAAGGGGTTATAATACTAGAGATATAGAGACAAGTATAAAAGAGGTCAGTGAGTTGAGAGATTCTAAGGCCAGACCCTATTTTTCTAAGAAAAGAGCTATAGGAGAAGGGTGTCTGAAGAGGTCAAGTCAAAATGAAAGTTAGAGTACCTTTTTACTATTCTAGTGATGGATATAGCAAGGAAGCCTTGGGATATTTTGAAACTAGACAAAAATATCATAAAGTTAATTGATGATAAACCCATATTTTCCTTAAAGAATCACAAGTCCTCGAAAATGCAGTTATGCCATCCTAGGGTGAATAAGAAACAGGGGAGTGTTAGATCCGAGTGTTATAGGTCAGGGTCCTTCACAGTTACTTGGAGGATGCAGCCAGCCTTATGATGGGCCACAGCAGTCTTGACAGTGCCTGTCTTCTGAGGAACTTTGGAGAGAATTCTGTGTACACAACTAGGCTTAGTTAAAGATAACCAAGGAGACCTGGACAAGGGAGGTACAAAGTACAAAAGATCATGTTCCCATTCTGTTCTTTACCTATTTTATCCTGTTTGTTTCTTTTAGCATCCTACCCTTTCAGAAAGATTGGGTGAACAATGTGGGGCAAAAGATCCTTAAAGAGAGCCATCCAGTAGGTCCCATTGGACCACCAAAGACTTTGATATTAGTCTATATTTTTTTTGCACTAAGAAAGGCATCAGGATCTTTCCTTTGATTTTCTCCAGTTTCCTTCAATGAAAATGTTATTTCAGAAGGAAAGTTTTCAGAAGGCAAAAGTCATTCTGAATGCAGACTGTTACAGGACAGACTTGGATTCAAATTTTGCAGCCCGTCCTTCTACAAGCTCCCCTTAGGCTTTCCCTTCACAGAAGAGCCTAGACCTATCCAAATTTGAAGACCTCTTTAGATCTTCTTGCCCTAATACTGATAGCTTGTCTAGCCAAGTCTATTGTTTGACAGGTCTGCTGCTGATCTTTCAGACAAGCATAAATCATGTCCTCTTTTCAGAGTGATGCATAGAAAAACATCCACAAAAGTAAGAGCATTTTCTTTTTGCGCTGGTGAACACAATCTAGACCCCTTTTCGGATCACGTTCCTTAGGTTGTAAAGTAGCTTTCTGAGATTTTTGACATAGGCCTTAGTCTGACTTATCTAACATTCTCATTGGACTGTTGGAAAGACTTCCATGTTCTTGGCTTCCCATAAAGTTTTTAAAGATTTTGTTAGAGATACATTTCTTCTAAGTCCTCCAGTTATGGAACCCACCTTTCAAACCTGGAATGTGTCTGCAATAGATGGCATGGTTTATGTTGTCCGTAATTAAGGAATCACTGAAGTAGACCATTCTGGATACTCTTTTTTTAACTCTAGTGAGTTTTCAAAGGACATTACTGGTGAGTTGCAAAAGAGGAAACTGGTATTATAGACTGTGGAGGTTCTTTGTGATGCCCTTTGTCATCTTCCTTTTTATGCCAGCTCAACGTGGTAAAAAAAAAATATCACTCTCATAGACAGAAAAGGTGACCAAGACTCCAGCAGTCTTCTCCTTGTTTATGTTCCAGATCATATTTCTCATGAATTGGTTTTCTCATTGGGGTTATAGTCTTAAGAATACGTTAGGACTATATGTGGGCAATTTGGAAAATAATTGCTTGAGGAATTAAGATGGTGTCTCATAGGGTTACATATTGGTGCCTGATAGAGTTACTTATTGGAGCCCCATAGTTTTTTTCTCTCCCAAGATCTCCCATAGAGGCTTGTATTGTCTCCACAGAGCTCCTGGACCAGTTTAGATTACTCCTCAAAGAAGTCATAGAATTGGTTTGTCTTGTGGATAGAGGAATGAGATTGTATTCCCAAATCTTTCTGAAAAACACCAGAATTTCCATCCAGTCCTGTACCACTGTGACATCAACAGACATGTTAAGTACTCGTGAGTTCTTCGTGGTGAATTTGTAGATATCCTGTTCTTGTTCTGCTGTGGATCTGAATGTGTCACTAGCTGTTATGGATGCCTTTCGACACATCAGTGTCTAACAAACTCATAAGCTATAGCCTAGTGTCACTCACCCTTTTTAGTTGCATTGCACTTCTAATTTGCCATCTGCAGTGAAAGGATTCACCAAACTTCCAGAAGTGCCTCGCACTGTTCTTGAACAACTGACTTCTCTTACCCTGTCAAGAGAGGTAACAGTCCTTTTCCAAGTTTTCCCATCATTACAGGCCATGGGGTAGGGGTGGGGGTCACATATGTTGGCAGAATCTAATTTCCCATAGAGAAATCTTATTCACAGGGACAAAGTTGGACAATTTGTGGTTTGACTCATTCATGCCAAGAGAGAGATAGAAATAGAGAGACCAGGGTCCATAAAGTTATTGTCTTAGCATCATGGATGGGAAAGCAGATTTGGGTTAAGGATCAGACTGCTTCGTGCTACATGGGCCTCTTGGTGGGCACCACCTTCCCTGGCCTATTCACCATCCATCATATGAGGGTGCCTAAGGTACCACTGATTGTAGAATCATTATGTGGTGATGTATCTTCCTGTGCCAAACCCTGACACTGAATTCTAGAGCAGAACACTGCTTCCCTCAGTCTCTTTGCAGGGTTTCCCATTCCTACCACTGAGCCAGCTACATGTTCTGATGAAGAATATTTGGTTGGGAGGATGCTTGGGTCCTGTTTGTTAGATTGCAAGTGGAACTGTTTGGAGAAGGCTTGCACTTAAATCTGCTTTAAGTTGGTGTCTGTGATCCTTCTTCCTGTCAAGTTCTGAAGATAAAGATTAGACCCCAGGCCATCATTTTCAGTTCAGACACTCTGGGCATGGTTTTGTAGTGTAAACAAGCAGAGTGAGTAGATCTGGCAGTAGGTCATTGTGTGAGATATCACCATTGCAGCCATTCATATTGCTTTTTGCAGCTGAGGGTGAGGAGGCCTGTTTGGTGTGATTAGGCAGTATTAGACACCCTATAATTTGACATTCTCTACAGTGAAGAGTTCAGTTCTCTTTCTTTTCTGTTCATTTAAGCAGGGCAGGGGGCAGTAGATGCCTCCTTTCTTCAGTGGTAGGGAAGAATTGTATATACCTTTTCACCAGTTTCTTTGATTCTGTGCCTGCTAACAAATATATAGATGAAAAAATAAAATTCATCACGGTCATCCCTTGGTGGCAGAGAAGGGTTTAGTTTGTCTAGTCCCTAACATTGCAAGACTCTATCCTAGTACTAATCAGAGCAGTTCCTCTTTATGTAAAGTGAGAATTGGTTTTATCTTCAAGTGTGGCTACTTCACAAGATTCCCTGAGACTGCATGACCTCCTGGCAGAAGTCTCTGACATACGTGAGAATGCTAGAAAGTCTTTCATTCATCAGGTATTCTTTTAAATGGCAGAGCTTCTATATCTGGACAACAAATTCCTCTCTCCTGTCTCACATAGGTTGGAATAACCTGTATACTCACTATATCTGACATGAATACTATATGTCTCTTATCTATTCCACCATTAGAGTGCAAGTTTCTACCATATCTAAGCGTTATGGTCTTGGGGGCATCTTCTATGTGTCCCAGCACAGGCTTATCAAGCAGTTCGTTTAGGGTTTTCTGCATCTTCACCTGAGCTAACAACTTGCCAATTCTCCATGCAAAATAAATGGTTTGGTAGATTTGAAATTTTTTCCTATTGGAAGACACTATTATTGGTGGCCATTACAGGTTCTCAGTCTTGTAGGACCTTACTTATGTGAACCTTTTACTTAATTTTTCACAAAAATTGTGTTCGTGAGAATAAACCTAAATTCCATACTAAGATCAGTTTTGGAACTGTCTTAAACCAGTTTATTCACCTACTTGTTTTCTTTCCAGAGGAAGAATCCTAATTTGAGAGGATGTATCACCAACCCAGGTTTTATCAGTTCTTTATATCATGTGCTTCAGTTAAGGGGGTCCTAACTGTTACTAAGCAAATCCTAATGGGTAGCCTGCCAGCTTCATCAGTTTTTCAAATGTTCATGTATTCATTGTGGATAGTTTTGCTTTGGTTTTTCAGACTCGACTTTAGAGGTCAAACCTTCTTTGACACCATGGAAATTTTGGAGCCAGACTTTTGAGAACTTTGTTTTTTAGGCTTCTTTGATTTCTGCCTTTTTAGAAGGTTGTTTGATACTCTCCCCTTGAACTAAGATAAAATAATATATGTATGTAGCATATTATTTGTTATTCTAGAGAGTTTTCTTCGTTGTGCATGTATTTCTCTTTGTCCTTCCATATGTGGATGGTTCTTTTACCCACCTTAGCAAATGAATACTTTTGTAGGTTTGTAAATTTGTATTATGTTTTGTTCATCTGTTCCATATGTGCTTGTTTAGTTTCATTGGGTCAGAACTTGGAAGAGTGGTGCTGGATGAGCTGATGCATGATGCCTTGTGTCACACAATTGAGAGACAAATTCATCACAAAGCATGGAAGCTACAGAATGAAAGAAATTGCCAAGACAGCATCCATAAGATAGAAAATATAATTGTCTCCTAATGTAGGGGATCTTGTCAACAGTTACCTGATATTGTGAATAATCGCATATATGTCATCTCCACGTGTTATTTTCAGTTGTGTGGCCATATACTGAACCTGTCACTGTATGCATTTACAATAGTGATGGCATCATTTATTAGCACATGTAAGCAGGTATCTGTTAGAACAATCCAGTCCTCAGACATATTTCAGACACAGTAAACTACTGCTTCATCTAGCGAATGAGGCAATGTATCGTAAACTGTGAGTAGTTTAATTCTGGCAGTACCTGCTTCTGTGGCACAAATGGATGAAGCATTGTCTGTGACCTAGATGACCTGTGCTTGATTACTGGCTCAGGCACTGGAGAGAGTGCTCCAGGAGGATGAGAGTGAACAGCAGTCTTTGGCAAGGCCATCTTGGGGAAGAGAGGTGTATCTGGTTCACCACTTGGGTGACACCTATTAGGAGCACTGGTTGCTACACCTGCCAAGTTCATGTATGGAAAACATGCAGTATATAGCAGAGAGTAAGCACATGCAAGCCTGCGATTATGTATATATTCAGGCATGCACATCACTGAGGTCTGGCAGCTGTCATGGAGTTTTGAAGGCTGTTGGTAGAATTAGGAACTCCAAGGTGGGAGAAATATCTGCTTGACTCTCTGACTGACCTGCCCTTGCCTCTTGTCTTTTGTCTGCCACAGGGAATGAATGGGTTTTGGCTATTGTCCTGGGAAAGGATATATGCCCAACCTCCACTCTGAATGGTGAAGCAAGCTGGCATGGAGGGGTGGATAGGGCTGTAAGAACCCCGTCCCAAGTTCATAGGCTACTGTGATCTGGGATAGAAGAGAGCTTGGTGTCCCCACTCTATAGGTCCATTTGAGCATTCAGGTTTCTCAGGAGGAGGAACAGGTAGTGAGGGGCAGGGGCAGCGAGTGAATCGAATGGGCAAATGAGAGAAAAACTTGAATTCTGCCCGTGAATCATTTGTCACTGGTCTGCCTTTTCATTCTTATTACTTGTATATTGAGTCAGACCAAAATGTACCTTCTGTGTCACTCTCACTGGTCTATTTTACCTTTCTCTTTAAATAGTTTTATTGTAAATTACAATACAGAGGTATCATAGGGCTTTTACTTGTGTATTTATTTTTATTTATTGCTGTTGCAACACATTGAAACTCCACTATCATGCTGATCTGGGGGGGTCATTTTAGGTTTGATTTGGAGGAAAATTAAGGTGTGTGCTTTTTGTTACAGTGGCTCTGTTTGGCTGCAGAGCTGAACACCTTCCTTTTTTTGAGGATTTAAGCAAGCAAGGCTGTAGTACATGAAATTCTTACTATAACATTTTAAAGAAGTGTCCAAAACATTCCAAGGTAAAATAATTTGTATGGAGGAAACCAAATTCTTTCTTTCTTGGGTAGCTGTCGAATGAATGAATGTCAGTCATATTTCAATAACAGTCATAGTAACAGCAGAAAGTGTGACAGCATGGGTGTTCATGCTTCATTAAACAGAGTGAAAGCCAAGCAAATTTGTCACCTGTAAACTCATCAACGGACTGATTTGAAACATAACTTAAAAATCATGGTCATAATCCCCTTCACAGATCATTGATTAAATGCATCCCTTGGATAAACCCACTACCTGCTGCAAAGTGTTGTACTTTATATGCAGTTTCATTGGAGCATTGAAGGTGATATTTTTTCTCTGGACTGGCTTCTACTCACTGCTTCCTTTGGGTATTCATTCATTTCATATTCAGAATCGGTTTCCATAACAGTGACAACAAATGACCCAATGAATTAAATATTATGCTCATAGCAGTAAGTAGTTTCCATATATAGGTAGTGCATACTCTATATATAGATCTTTCTATTGGTTGTACGAGATGTTGTCATATATGAAGAAATTGCAGTCTGGAAACTTTGCTTGCAGATTGTGTCACACAGATCTTGTTTTTCCTGCTTTCCTGGTTCTACATTTGTCTTTCAGTAAACAAAATTTATGTCAAATAAGGAAGTGCAGTAACAAGAAAAGCTATTAACTTGCTTCCATAAACTGATGTGTAGATTTTATCAAAATCAACACAGAATAGTTTGAATATTTTTTTTCAGGAGAGAAGTTAATGAAAATTATTGAAAGAGACTCCATTCATGCATGCTGAATGTTAAGCTTCATAGCTCGTTATAGGTTATACTCTCACTGCTGTGATTGAAATATTAGAATTGTGTGATGTTGTGATACACACACATATTTGTCAACTGTCCATATTTTTGATCTGTTCCTCACAAAATTTTCAGTTTTCTGACAAATCACTGAAGAATGAAGTCACTAAATGACACACATTTGAGTTTCAGATTTTATATCCTTCAGAAAATGCATGATAACACAAAACCTGCTATTATGTTAACTTTCTAAGTTTATAAAAGTGATATTTAAAATCTGTCTCTTAGGGCTTTGTCCCCTGTTATTGTAGGCTTTGTCCAGACATCTTGTACTAAAAGGTTGAGAGGTATACGCACACATAACCTCTCAATTTGTTAGCTCAAGAAATCTGGGTAAAGCCAAACATAATGGGAACAAAATGCCCAACATAGTGGACAGATTTTAAATATCGATCTTGTATGTGTCTGTTTTTAAAATGTTAATGCCATTCAAAGTTCTATATGTATATCATGTCATCTGGTTTCCTGTATACTAACCAGTCTGAAAGAGGTGGTGAAGATAGCCATACTGAACCTCATATTTTTTCCTGATAACTCATATTTTTCATTGTAAAATGTTACATGGTATCAAAAGTAATTGCAATTAAGCTATTTCATCTTTTGCTTATGAAATGGTGCTCCAGGTTAATTTTCTCAAAAACTGGAAAGCACGACTCTAGAAATATGATTTATTCCTAAATGGCAGTCATATTTCTAAAACACCTAAAAAGGTAGCTTGTACAGTAGCTTTTTCCGTGTCAAAGGGAATGAAACCCTGAATTTTTTTTTGTAATTGCCATATTGTAATAGATATCACAATAAGTGTAATGTTACATGCGTATTATCTCTGTCATTTAAAGTGATAATCTTCTCATAACTCAACAAGTTTATATTTCTTATCAGAAAAGAAAATCGACACATATCACCCTGTTACCCTATTCTTTTTTAAATTAGTGCAGTTATATCACACATTAGTTATATTAAGTTTTCCTCTACATGGCATTTGCTTATGAAGTAATAAACAGCTCCTATCCTTACTTATTTGTATCAGTTTGTGTCTTAAACCCATAGCTGCTGTAATAAATTGATGGCTCTTATTAGAAGCAATCACCCTGCATTCCATCTCACCGTTTTACCCCATAAAAGTATAATCTTGGTAAACATTTCACATACGGTAATACTCGTTTTAACAGGTGTCAATATCTGGCATTCTCAAAATCCTCTATCCGTGTCCAGACAAACATGCCTGACATGTTGCCCATAGAAAGTAAAGTAATGTAAAACATTTCCCATCTCTCTTTGTTCCACTCTTCTAATATGTTGCCCTTAAAATAGTCTTTAAACTATCTTATTTCAGTATCTGTGTAATCTGTTCATGTTCTACATTTTAATTCACTTTTTAAAAACCTTGTACATAAGGAGCCATATTTGCTCTTATGTTCTATCATTTTACATTACCAGCATTTTATTTCTGTGCCACCATCAAATAGTCCACCAAACCTGCCAGTCAGAAACATAGTAGGTGAACTGGACTATATCCATTCAGTTACAACAGTACTTAGGAAAACAACTGACTTAAAATATTATACCCATTTATGTATCAGTGTTCGGTTCTAAATTGGCTTTGTGGTACATAAAGACAGTTGGCTTTCAGTTGTTGGAGGGAAGGTATCAGAATATGACATATATATTTTTGGGTGAATGAGATTTCAATTTTGTAATAAGAAAACAGGCATGGAGTGTGAGAATCAAGGAACAAATTGGAAAGATATACCCAGCCCATGTAAGGGAGCACAAACACAGGCAGACAGTACAGCTTCAGCAAACAGGGTGCACTTGGCACAAATGTTAGAGGAAATGAGGAAAGGAAATATACAAGCACGGGATGTATGGTGGTCAGGGGAGGATGGGACAGTGAGACAGGGATAGGATGGAACATGCAGAAAAGGTACATTTGCAATGTTAAGTTCTGATACCCTTGACAAGTGTATGTATGGGCCTGGGAGATGAACCATTTACAGGTTACCTGTTTGCATCAGAGACATGGGTGCCAAACCAGGGATGAATTTTTGTTTTCCCATCCAATTGTCCAAGTTGTACTTGAATCGGGTTAGGGAGGAACTCTGCTTCACATGGATAGGGAGCTTGTTCCATAGATGGGGTAGTCTCTGGGATACATACCTCTCTCTCCATCACGTCCTATTTATATCACAGGCAAGGTTCAAGTCTTTAGAATGGGTAATTCTGGTATGTTTGTTTTGTGAATATGCAGGAGATCCATCATAGTGAGGTCTGGCAGTGCCCTGTATGCCAGGCATAGATCTTTCCTCAAAAGCCTGTAAGAGACAGAATACAGGGATAGGGCCTTGAGGCAGTCTGCATAGGACATATTACTTATGCCCTGTATTCTTTTAGTGGGGAACCTCTGTGGACATTCCAGTTATTGGATATGTCTGGTTAGGTACATACCAAAGGGGGCATTGTACTCAATGATAGGTCTGATGAATGCCGAATACAGTGGAACAGTGACTTCCTTGGACTTAGATGCCATACCTTTGTTTCTAAGTTGTGCAACATAGAATGATTTCCTCACCACTGTAGACATGTGATGATCAAAGGCTAGATTACTATCCATGTGTGTCCCTAAGTCTCTGACTACTGGGTCAACTCTAACAGGAGTGTTGTCGATATACATTGGCTACAAACACACCATCAAGTGTGAGCCTAGTATGATGGTCATTTTCCCACACGTGCATGCACTTCACAAATGATGCATGTAGCTGATAAAAAATACACTATAGATACATGAGACATACTAATGTATGGCAAACATATACGTACTGTGTGCTATGCACAGCTGCCTATTCCCATGACAGCGAAATGTGACAGCATCTGTGTTCACCTCCAGCAGCGTGATAGATCATGCATGTTTAGCAAATGTTCATTGACATGTCCACTACGTGCAGTACACAGCTATTCATGCCCACATCAGCTAAGCAAGTGCACAAGTATCTCCAGCCCCTCATGATACACAACAAGCAAAAAATTCTTCAGAATGTAAGAACTTATCTTGGAACGCCCTATTGTATCACCCTTATGATGGCAGAATTTCCTAGATGCTTGTTTTCCTAGCAGAAGGCAAACCTGGTTTCCCGTTTGGCTGTGTGGACTTGTATGTGTACACACACAGGCACATAGAACCAGTAACCTGGCTGTAACTTCAAGATCAGAGAGCTAGTGTAACGGGAGCTGCTGCTGATGATGCTAGGCAGCTTACTTCAGAGTGCTGAGCTGTTGGTGATAGCTCCAGTACCATCTAAATGTAAACCTGAAGGGAGGTTACCATCAAGACTAGAAGGATTTTTTTTCCATATCACTTACTAGCCACGTATGCATGGTGTGTTGCAAGCAGTCCAATTTTTACTTCTGCCTTATATAGGTGCTACAGTGGCCTAGAGATTTATTGAATCCCATGTTTTGTCAAACATCTGCAACATGTTTACACATTTTTTATCATGTTTCACCTACACAAACATGTACAGTAGATATAAAAAGTGTACACACCCATGTTAAAATGCCAGGTTTTTGTGATATAAAAAAAATGATACCACAATAAATCATTTGCAATTTAGTTGAAAAACAAACAAATCTGTTAGGGGAAAAAATATAAAAAAAATAAAAAACGTACAATAAGCTGGTTGCATAAGTGTGCACACCCTTAAACTAATACTTTGTTGAAGCACCTTCTGATTTAATTACAACATTCAGTCTTCTTGGGTAGGAGTCTATCAGCATGGCACATCTTGACTTGGAAATATTTGCCCACTCTTCCTTGCAAAAGCACTCCAAATCTGTCAGATTGCAAGGGCATATCTTGTGCGCAGCCGTCTTCAGGTCCCCCCATGAATTTTCTATTGGATTTAGGTCTGGGCTCTGGTTGGGCCATTCCAAAACTTTAATTTTCTTCTGGTGAAGCCGTTCTTTTGTTGATTTGTATGTATGCTTGGGGTGATTGTCGTGTTGAAAGGTGAAATTCCTTTTCATCTTCAGCTTTTTAGCAGATGCCTGAAGGTTTTGTGCAAAAAGTGACTAGTATTTGGAACTATTCATAATTCTCTCCACCTTGACTAAAGCCCCAGTTCTAGCTGAAGAAAAGCAACCCCAAAGCATGATACTGCCCCCACCATGCTTCACCGTGGCAATGGTGTTCTTTTGGTGATGCGAAGTGTTGTTTTTGCACCAAACGTACCTTTTGGAATTGTGGCCAGGAAGTTCAGCCTTGGTCTCATCGGACCATAACACATTTCCCCTTTGCTTTTTAGAGACTTGATGTATTGTTTTGCAAATTTTAGCCAGACCTGGATGTTTTTCTGTGTAAGAAAAGGCTTCCATCTTGCAACCCTACTCCATAGTCCAGACATATGAAGAAAACGGGAGATTGTTGTCACATGTAGTACACAATCAGTACTTGCCAGAAATTCCTGCAGCTCCTTCAGTGTTGCTGTAGGTCTCTTGGCAGCCTCCCTGACCAGTTTTCGTCTTGTCTTTTCATCAATTTTGGAGGTACCTCCAGTTCTTTGCAACATCACCATTGTCCCATATTTTCGCCACTTTTTGATGACTGTCTTCACTGTGTTCCGTGGTATATCCAGTGCTGTGGAAATTTTTTTGTACCCTTCTCCTGACTGATACCTTTCAACAATGAGATCCCTTTGATGCTTTGTAAGCTCTCTGTGAACCATGGCTTTTGCCATAGTAGGCAACTGAGTAAATGTCAAGAAAATCCTGCTAGGACAGCTTAACTTTATTTGGGGTTAATCAGAGTCTCTTTAATTGATGGCACGTGTGTACCCAAGAAGACTGAATATTGTAATTAAATCAAAAGGTACTTCAGCAAAGTGTTAGTTTAAGGGTGCGCACACTTATATAACCAGCTTATTGTATGTTTTTTATTTTTTATATTTTTTCCCCCTAACAGATTTGTTTTTCAATTGAATTGTACAGGTTACAGGTCACATTAAAGGTGGGAAAAGTTTTGAAATGATTTATTGTGGTCTCATTTTTTTATATCACAAAACCTGGCATTTTAACAAGGGTGTGTACACTTTTTATATCCATAATTACCAAAAAGCAACAGTATCCAGTATTTTGACCACTTTGCTCCAGATATAACTTGTTTCAGGATCTGGCCTTTTAAGTTGAAAAGTGCATTTGATAGAGAAAATTAGTGAAGAGTTATTGGCAGACATGATATGTTTTGAGAAGTTGCACAGAGTTAAAACTTTGAGGAAAAGTAATACAAAGTATATGCAGTTAAAGTAGTATCGAAATTTCTTGGTAGAGGAGACCACAATTAATAATTAAGCTATTATATTTAAAATAGACAGTGCAGAGTGTAATGTAATGTCTTTGAAAATGTCTGAAGCATTCAAGTTGAAAGAGAGGAAACTGAAACCCTTCAGTTTATAAATTGTTAATGTAGTCATGACATCTTGTGAT
>NC_056731.1:579487346-579490648 GCF_019279795.1 Protopterus annectens
GTGCAGGCATAGCGTAAGCCCACAGAAATGTAAACCATAAAAATGGTTTACATTTTGCCAAACAGAACATCGGAACTATGAAAGCGGACCAGACTCATGTATTACTAAGTTAACATATGCCAATGGCTAAATATACAGCCAATGGCATAAGAAACGATGCACAACACCTAAGAAACAACATTTAATGTCATGTCCACAGTAACGCAAAGTGCAACCACAGGGCATGTGTGCACAAATGGGAACACAAGGAAAATATACACAAATGTCATAAAATCGCAATGTAATACAAATCATGATTTCACCATAATACTCAATGGTATGCATGGTACACCACAACCAAGCTGCAAGGGTTGCTAAGGGTCTGTGACAGTGTTCGGCACGGTAACTATGAATTAGTAGTCAATGCAATGCAAATGAGGCAAGTAATAGTGAATTGCAAACGTCCTGCCGGACTAAGGATGTACCATACGGCACAGCGCTACAACACCGAGGAGTGGTTTTGAGGTATACATGACATCAGCAGTGGGGTGTGCCACCATAGCTGTAAGCACATTGGAGCAATGCAAGTCCGGCCTGCCCGTTGCTAAGCAAACCCACAGTTTAGGGGTGGGGATGTAGGTATAGCATTGTTTAGCTGAGAGCACATATGGTGCCCGAAAGCGCATGTGTACGCAGATGAAAACGTGCCCAAAACCCGGTAAGCAGACGCACGCGCCGCGCACCATAGCTCAAACAGGAAGGTTAGGGGAATAAAATAAAGAAATGCCGCAGTAGGGTAATTGGAGTACAACTGATCAATTAACACCTATTAACTCACAGTGGGCAATCGACGGCAGCTAACAAGTCTGCTCGCAGCAACCTGCAGAACAGGATAGGGGAGGTGTCGGACTGCAAAGAAAAGAGAATTGTCATAGCAGAGCAAAGCAAACCTGCAGTAGATCAGCCATAGAACACATGTCGTAAGATAAGCCAGGTTTTGGAAAGTACAAACAAAAGCAGGCTGCTGGATGCATGCCAGAAAATGGGAGTGGAAACATTAAGAAATGTTAAGGGAAGGGCAAGAGGTAATCCACGGCAGCCAAATGTAATTCAACACCAAAGGCACCACAATAGCAGTACCTGTGGTAAAACACACCCTATGACATCATCAGTGTTCACAGCACAATAGTATAAAGTATGAAGGCACCTCACACACACCTGTGTATTCCCAAACACTGCACCATCGGTGTAAACAGACAGGGAACTTTTACAATGTACATGTTGGGAGCTGCCATAGCAGTGATTCATCACCATGTGTTAGAGACTGAAGGTGTTGTGGAGGATGATGCTGACAACCACCGCAGGCTCCGGAGGAGGAGAAGAGTGTTCAGACCAAGGGTAACCTACCAGGGGCTACATGATCTGGAGATAGTAGAGCATTACAGGGTGGACAGGGATATACAGCAAATAGTTGAGCTGTGCCGGCCACGCCTGAGATCCAGAAACAACAGAGGGGAACCCATCTCAGTAGACATGAAGGTATGTGTAAGCTTATGAATACTAGCCACAGGTACCTTTCAAAGGCCAACTGGAGATATAATGGGGATCTCACAGGCATCAGCATCCAGGGTACTACACCAGTTCCTGGATGCTATGTCACCACATGCCAATGAGCATATATACTTCCACCGAACTCAGGAGGAGCTGGCCAGCAATATGCGTCTCTTCCACCAGGTGGCACACCACCCAGAGGTACTGGGTGCAATAGACTGCACGCACATACATATCAAGTCACCAGCCTGTGAGCATGGTAGGCGCTACATAAACCACAAGGGATACCACTCCATCAACTGCCAGGTCGTGTGCAATGCCCAGGGCATTATTATGGATGTGTGTGCCAGCAGCCCTGGAAGCTACCATGACTCCCACATCTGGCATGCCTCACAGCTGTATCAGGTATTTGTCAGGGGGGACATCCCACATGGCCACCTTGTGGGGGATGCTGGCTATGCACTGAAGCCATGGATGATGACTCTCATCAGAAATGCACACACACCCATGCAAGAACACCATAATGAGGCACACGCACAAACCAGAATCGTCATAGAGCATGTGTTTGGGATGCTGAAATCACAGTTCCGTTGCTTGGACATATCTGGTGAAGCCTTGCAGTACTCTCCAGGCACGTGTGCCCACATCTTCATAGTATGTGCCATGCTACATAATATGATCCTGCAGAAACAGCTGCAGCAGGGACATAATAGTGAAGGCCCTCACAGCCCACCGCAATTGCCAAGGCCATCACAGGCACAGAGGGATTCAGACCATGAACACCCTGTGCCAGCCCCAGTAGGCAGACGGAAACATGCCCAATATGCCCATGCCTTGGCAAAGAGGGAACGTATAGCACATACACTGACAGTGTAGGCCCCTACGGACTGACACACTTCTCCACCTGCACACACAGTAAACTGGATGGCACACACACGCAACCACCTGTAAAGTGTAATGTATAGGTGGCCTACTGTGTGAATCCTACATAGGCAGCCCTCAACCATTGCACACACAACAGCTACTGGAACAAGGAATGTCAACACCTGAACAGTACACGCACCTAACAGCATATGTCGATACTGTATGTATAGGCTCCTAGGTACATCGGTAGGTACATGCCTGATTGTCAGAGGCCATTCATCAGCCAAGGCAAACAGTGTCTGCTGTCGCCACCACATCGGTTAGCCAACTATCCCTCAGTGGAGCAGAGCCAATTGCGGGATCCATGTGTGTAATCACTGTTCCCCACACACTCTGCATGGCTTACCTGGTGTGTTAATGAGGGGCTCCATATAATGTAATCAGGGATGTAATGGCAAAGCATGGGGAGTACCCATCACAGGTATCTGTCATCCCAGCATGCTCCACCTATGGTTGTGTGAAGGTGTAGCACATTATAGTGTGTGGCTCACTGTGACATACATTACCAGTGCTGGAGCACATCCATTAAACATCACTTGGACATACCATTAATAGGTCTCATCCATATGTAAACTAACTGAGTTACACATTTGATTGCAGTATGGAGTAACAGCCATAGTACAGTCCACATACAAAACACCATAACACGTGTACAAATCCCAGATGCCCAAGTGTCGTGCATGTTCCCAGTCCCTCGTCCTGCAAGGGTTGTTACGTAATCCCAAAGGCACGAATAATGGATGTTGGATTCAGGTCATCAGATCAGGTTTAGCACATGCCAATGGGATTATACATTGGCAAGTGCTGGTAAGCTTCATTTAAACATGAATATACGGATATACAAACTA